>NW_026901200.1:0-31341 GCF_033783945.1 Neopsephotus bourkii
GGTGGTGTTACTGGTTTTACAGATAAATGTATTAAATGTGACAAATTTGGCCACAAGACAATTGAATGTCATTGCTTTGCAACCTGGCTTGCCTAGCCCTTAAATGATACCTCAGGGTTGGGATTTAATAATAATTGATTTAAAAGACTGTTTTTTCACAATTCCGCTACACCCAAACGATTGTGAAAAATTTGCTTTCTCTGTCCCAGCAATTAACAAAGGAGAGCCTGCTAAGAGTTAGGAACAGGTTGTTTTACCTCAAAGTATGAAAAATTCTCCTGTTATTTGTCAACTGTATGTTGCCTGGGCATTTTAACCGATCTGACAAAACTGCAAAAATGTGTAATCTATCACTATACGGGTGATATCCTAATCTATCACTATATGGATGATATCGTAATTGCAGGTAAAGATTTAAACAAGGACCATCTGCTCTACCTGCTACAATCAGAATTAGGGAAAGCAGGACTGGTAATTGCACCAGACAGAGAGCAGCATGAATCCCTTGGAAATATATGCGGTGGATCATTTCCAGAACTGATATTAGGCCTCAAAAAGTTAAAATTGCCACACAGATAAAAAACTTGTCTGATGTGCAGAAATTGATGGGTGATATTCAATAGATCTGCCCTTTGTGTGTAATCACAAATGATGATCTGACTGATCTCATGCCCCTTTTAAAGGGTGAGTGAAAGGAAAAAAAAAAAAAGTTATATTAAAAGCTCAGAATGAGGCCTTAGATCACATCATGACAAAAATCACTACCTCTTATGATGCTCAATGGAATCCAGATTTACAGGTTATTCTGTTTATTGTCAACAGTGAGTATTATCCATTTAGTCTACTAGCACAGTGGGATCTTCAAAAGACTGATTCTTTATGCATTTTAGAATGGATTTTCCTACGTAAAACTGGAACTACTCGGTTAGAAGTATTTGCTCTTTTGATCATACGAGGTTGTTCATGTTGTCAGGAAATTATGGGCTGTGATCCATCACAAATTTGTTTGCCACTTACCAGGGTATGATTAGACTGGGCACAACAATCTAGCTCCACTTTTCAGTTTTCTCTGATAGGTTTTGTTGGTCCTCTTAATATACATTTTCCACCTCATAAGATGTTTACAAAGCTAAAGAATAATCAGTTTGAAGATGTTACCTTTTATTCTACTAAACCTGTTGTAGGATTAACTGTCTTTACAGATGCAAGCGTCTTTCACGGACACTCCCTTGTCGTGGGGAAAGAGCTTGCGTGCCCTTGTGAAGTTGGGAGTTATGCTGGTGGTGGCTTATGCTTCCGGTAGGGTCTCCCATGCCAGTCAGCTCTCAACTGAAGGGTCAAACAAAGTGTGTCCATGGGCAGGATGGACTCACTAGCCTTCGGGCAACCATCCTAGGAGAAGGACAACTCCAACTTCAAAACCCGGGCAGATGGAGCTTGTGTAGCCCTGTAAGGCCATCCATCTAAGAGAAGGATACTCTAATTAAACCTACGACCTGAGGACTTTGCTGTCACCGTCCAAGCTCACTAGGCCCTGGCAGATAAACCTCAGGTGTAAAGGGTGAGGCCAATTCTGCGCACGCTGTGCCTCACCTAAAATAAATCCACTGCGCAGGCCCAAAGGGTTTACCCACACTTGCAAAGCCCTGTAGCGACAGGCGAGGGACGAAACGGCAGGTGATAAGGTGCACTGGAAGTCGCAGACCCAACCCTGCATGCAGGCGGTTCAGGACATTGGTCGCTCAAGTCTGACCCAGGAGATGACAGTCTTGTTCGGCAGCATCCTGAATGACCAAGCAGCCTTTTTCAAGGACAGCACTGCTTGCTCCATATGGAGAGAGGCCTACAAAAGGTGGCCTAACCAAAGCTCATCTCCCCCTCCACCTGGTTGGCTAGCCGCGGCCAACGGGCATCTTCTATTGCGGTCAATTAAAGACAAAGAGACAAAGGCATACACCTGCCTCCAAAGGTGTGTCCAGATTGACACTTGCATGTTGGAACATCAGAACCATGCTTGATACAGTGAACAGTGGGCATCCTGAGCGCCGTTCTGCGCTAATTGCCCATGAATTGTCACGACTTAACATCGATATCGCTGCTCTCAGTGAAGTTCGCCTTCATGGGGAAGGTAGCCTCAAAGAACATGGTGCTGGCTCTACACTCTACTGGTCAGGCAAACCCAAAACTGAAAGTCATCTTTCTGGAGTCGGCTTCATGATTAAAAACTCCATCATCTCTAAACTTGAAAATTTGCCGATAGGTCATTCCGACCGTATTATCTCCTTACGTCTTCCACTACACAATAAGCAACACGTTGTTCTTTTCAGCATATATGCTCCAACTCTGCAAGCTGACCCTGCAGAAAAAGAAAAATTCTACTCCGACCTGCGTCATCTCACTCAGAAAGTTCCTATAGAAGATAAGATCATAATCCTTGGTGACTTCAACACCCGAGTAGGAAAGAACTTTGAAGCCTGGAAAGGAGTACTAGGCAAGCACGGTGTTGGCAGCTGCAAAGATAACGGTCATCTCTTACTAGAGTTCTGTGCAGAGCAACAGCTTACCATCACCAACACTATCTTCCAGCAGAAAGACAGCTGGAAGACAACCTGGATGCTTCCTCGATCTAAACATTGGCACCTTCTTGACTATGTTTTAGTGCCCCGGAGAAATATTCGTGATGTCTGCCAGACCAGAGTGATGCCTAGTGCAGAATGCCAAACAGACCACCGCCTTGTGCGTTGCAAACTTAATTTCCACTTCAAGCCCAAACCTAAGAGGGGCGGCATTCCGAGGAGGAGGCTCAATGTTGATAATCTTCAAATAGCTGCAGTGAGGGACAGCTTTCAGGCTAACCTTCAAACTAGGCTTGAAGACCAACTTATAGATTCTTCTCCTGAAGCGCTTTGGCAACGTATCAAAAACAGCATCCTGCAGTCCTCCGTAGAATCCATTGGGTTCTCCTCAAAGAAAAACAAAGACTGGTTTGACGATAGCAACCAGGAGGTCCAGGAATTGCTGACAAAAAAGAGATCTGCTCATCAAGCACACCTCGCTCAGCCACTCTGCCATGTAAGAAAAGCAGCCTTTCGTCTTGCATGTAGCAAACTCCAACAGAAACTTAGAGACATCCAGAACAAGTGGTGGCTCAAACTAGCAGAAAAGACTCAACTATGTGCAGATTTGGGTGACCACAGAGGATTCTATGAGGCTCTTGCAAGAATACTATTGAACAGTACCTGCTATCACAGAAGAACTTGTACCTGAAAGTCAGTGTGGTTTCAGGGCTAATAGAAGTACCACAGACATGGTATTTGTTCTCAGACAATTGCAAGAAAAGTGTAGAGAACAGAATAAGGGGTTATACGTAACTTTCGTTAACCTCACCAAAGCTTTTGACACTGTGACCAGGAAAGGCTTGTGGCTGATCTTAGAACGATTAGGTTGTCCCCCCAAGTTCTTCAAAATGATTATTCTGTTACATGAGGATCAGCAAGGCCAAGTCAGGTATGGTGATGCACTCTCTGAGCCTTTCCCAATAACCAATGGTGTGAAACAAGGTTGCGTTCTCGCACCGACCTTATTCACAATCTTCTTCAGCATGATGCTCCAAAGGGCTACAGCAGACCTTGACGAACAAGACGGCATTTATATTCGATATCGTACCGATGGTAGCCTATTCAATCTAAGGCGACTGAAGGCCCACACTAAGACCCTAAACCATCTTGTCCGTGAACTGCTCTTTGCTGATGATGCCGCCCTTGTTGCCCACACAGAAGCAGCTCTGCAGCGTTTAACATCTTGCTTTGCGGAGGCGGCTGAGGTTTTTGGGCTGGAAGTCAGCTTGAATAAGACAGTAGTCCTCTACCAACCTGCACCGCAAGAAGATCATCGCCATCCCCATATTACCATCGGCGAGTCAGACCTTAAGACAGTTCAGCAGTTCAGCTATCTGGGAAGCATCATTTCCTCGGATGCCACGATCGACAAAGAGATAGACAACAGAATAGCAAAGGCATACAGAGCCTTTGGAAAACTCCATAAAAGAGTCTGGTGTAATAAACACCTGAAGAAAAGTACAAAGATCAGTGTCTATAGAGCCATTGTATTGTCTACTCTTTTATATGGGTCTGAATCATGGGTCATCTACCGTCATCTTCTGCGACTCCTGGAACGCTTTCATCAGCGCTGCCTCCGTACAATTCTAAACATCCATTGGACTGACTATGTGTCTAATGTCACTGTCCTCGAACAGGCAGGGGTCACCAGCATCGAGGCCATATTGCTGAAATTGCAGCTGCGCTGGGCAGGGCACGTCTCTAGAATGAAGGATCACCGCCTCCCCAAGATCGTGTTTTATGGTGAACTTGCTACCGGTAGCCACAAGAGAGGTGCCCCAAAGAAGAGATACAAGGACTCCCTGAAACAATACCTTAGCCTTGGCCATATTGACTGCCATCAGTGGTTCACCTTGGCCTCCAATCGGGAGACTTGGAGGCACACCATACATAATGCCGCTGACTCCTTTGAGAGCTCACGAAGAACTAGTCTCGAGGAGAAAAGACAACGCAGGAAGAATCGTGTCCCACCTGTTCCACCCAAGGAGACCTTCTGCTGTGCTTTTTGTAGCCAGATTTGCCTATCCCACACTGGCCTTCTTAGTCATCAGCGCGCTTGTAGTCAGCATGGGTAAAAGCCCTTCCCAAATCTTCGTTCGCGAAGTCAAGCCATGGTGATGATGATGATGACAGATGCAAGCAAAATCAATCACACAGCCGGATATGTTTGACAAACAGACGATGGTTGGAAAGAGCAGAAGATATTTGGTCATTTTTCCAATTCGCTACAAACACTAGAGCCAAGTGCTGTTATTGCAGTATTTCAACGATGGCCTGACACCCCTCTTAGTATTGTCTGCGATTCTTTATATGTTGTAAGCATTGTTCAAAGTATAGAAAGGGGAATTTTACAAGAAGTCACTAACCACAGGTTGTGGATCTTGTTAAAAACCTCATTACATCTTGTGAATACTTGTAAATGTACATATTTTATTATGCATATTTGCAGTCATTCAGGCCTTCCAGGAAGCCTTAGTGAAGGCAATAACAAAGTGCATAAATTAGTTGCCCCAGCATGGGCAGGACCCTCTGTAGATACCTTTCAACAAGCTCGAGCATCCCATGCCTTCTTTCATCAATCAGCAAAGATGTTAGTTCGACAGTTTGGACTGTCCCTAACAGATGAGGCATTGTGCAATCTTGTCCTGATTGTCAAGGCCAAGCAGTAGGTATAGGCCTTGGAGTCAACCCTCGAGGCCTCCAGCCTCTTCAGCGTTGGCAAATGGATGTGACTCATGTACCCTCTTTCAAGAAATTGAAATATGTCCATGTTACTATTGACACTTTTTCTCACTTTGTCTGGGCCACTCCCCTGGCTGGTGAGACTGCATGCCATGTAATCATCTACGTGGTTGCTTTGCAGCTATGGCAGTACCTTTACAGCAAAAAAACAGACAAGGCATCTAGCTACACTTTCTAGATTTTTGAATACTTGGGGTATTTCTCATATCACTGGTATTCCTCATTCTCCTACAGGACAAGCTATTATCGAACGAACACATCAAACATTGAAACAGTTGTTGGAAAAACAAAAAACGGGGTAAGAAGGACTTACACCAGTAGCAAGGATACAGAAAGCTGTATATGTTACGAATTTTTTGTGATTGACAGGAGATTTTAATGACCCCCCCTGCTATAATACATCTTGTCTACTTCTCAAGAAACCGGAGGAGGGGGTGTATTTGTGTCCTCCTGCCTACAGCTCCATGGAGACTGTCTGCAAAGTTTATCAAGCCTTGCCATGGTCTGGACAGACAAATGGAGGAACCTGATGCCTTGGCTACAGGAGCTGAATGTGAATACCCCGAACAGAATGAGATAGAGGAAGAGAAAAACCAATGATTGATAAACATCATTTGGGAGCAACTGAAAAGTAACAGCTTGAATATGTGTTTTTGTAAAGTAGCTATTGTTAGAGACTTTGATTTTGTGTATGAAACCACCTGTATTTACTAGCCAGTTGCTGATAAGAAACTACACCTTGTATTATATGGATTTGTCACTTGTAAAAGAGATGCTAGCGTATGCAAATTTGTAGTAGCTGCTAGAAAATGCTAAGGCAAAAGCTAGAAATATTCTAATCCAATGGTAGTGTTATAAAGCAGGTAATGGAACAAATTAAGAGGGTGGGAGAATTCCACTGGTAAGAAATTTCTTTGGCTAGTCCCTTGCTGCCATCAGCATCTTCAACATGCTGCTGCACCCTGTAATAGTTACTCTGCTAATGTAAATCTGTGTGTGTGCCTTGCCATAATAACAACTTGGTATTGGATGAAGCATGTTAAACTGCACTGACAACAAGGTGCAAGGACTGAGGCTGACCAAATACCTGCTACCACAATCAAGGGCAAGACTGGGTTGGCCTCTGTGTTTGCCACCAAGAAGACCCTTTAGCTCTGCTGCTGGCTGCAACCCAGCAGGTGTGGAGGGGTGGGGACACATGCTATGCCGGACCAGGATGTGAAGGATGGCCTCCCCTGTTACCAGAGAGCCATACAGCACAAAAAAAAGGCAGGCCCAGCAGCTTGTAGTTGGCATATGTTGAAAATATGATGTAGCCCAAATCCCCTGCTGATGGAGGGTCATCCAAAACATATATAAAACAAAAAGGGGGAGATGTGGAGACAGTGTTCTCATGGAGAACGCATAACTGGTACATAAACTGAATAATCCTGAAAGATAGAGCAAGGCCGTGAGAGGCCCAAGGAAGCTTAAGCAAGCAAGAATAAGAAGAAGCTGTAATTCACTGAGTTAATGAGAACTGTGGACTGTTGGAAAACTTTCGAGGTCAAGTTCTCACACCTGTGCTTAACCAATTATGTGTTAGTCGCTAAGGGTCTTCAAGACATGCATCCAATCATAATATGCCAAATCACTGTGACTGTAAGAAATGGTATATAAGGAGTTAAAGCTTTGTAATAAATTGGCATTCGCTGATCACATTGATCGTTCCTGCATTGTCCGTGACTCCCGCGTCAACAGTCCTCGATGACAAGTTGCAGAAACTGCTGAAAGAGGGTGTGAATCGAATCAGTTTGCTGAGGTGAAAGACATCCAACTGGCCCTGGACATTGCTGAATGAGAGAAGTGGTCAGTACTTTATCTCTGTACTGACTCATGGATGGTGGCAAATGCCCTGTGGGGGTGTCAGCAATGGAAGCAGAGACACTGGCAACACAGAGGTAAACCCATCTGGGCTGCTGCGCTGTGGAAAGATATTGCTGCTGGTGTCAAGATCCTGGTGGTGCATGTATGCCATGTAGATGCTCATGTAACCGAGTCCAGCCACTGAGGAACACCAGAACAACCAACAAGTGGATAAAGCTGCTGAGATTGAAATGGCTCAGATGGACTTAGATTGGCAACATAAAGGTGAATTATTTTTTGGCCTGCTGGGCCCATGACACTTCTGGCCATCAGGGCAGAGATGCAACATATAGATGAGCCCATGATCGAGGGGTGGACTTAACAATGGACACTATTGCCCAGGTTATTCATGAGTGTGAAACGTGCTACAATTAAACAAGCCAAATGGTTAAAGCCTCTTTGGTATGGAGGATGATGGCTGAAGTATAAATATGGGGAGGCCTGGCAGATTGACCATATCACACTGCCACCAACCCGCTAAGGCAAGCGCCATGTGCTTACCATGGTGGAAGCAACCACCAAATGGCAGGAAACATATGCTCTGCCACACGCCACTGCCCAGAACACTATCCTGGGCCTTGAGAAACAAGTTTTGTGGCAACATGGCACCCCAGAGAGAATTGAGCCAGACAATGGGACTCATTTCTGGAAAAACCTTATAGACACTTGGGCCAAAGAGCATGGCTTTGAGCGGGTATATCACATCCCCTACCATGCACCAGCCTCTGGGAAAATCAAAAGGTACAATGGGCTGTTAAAAACTACATTGAGAGCAATGGGTGGGGGAGCTTTCAAGCATTGGGATACACACTCACCAAAGGCCACCTGGTTGGTCAACACCAGAGGATCTGCCAACAGGGCTGGCCCAGCCCAATCAGAACTTTTACATACTGTAGAGGGGGACAAAGTTCCTCAGGTGCACATGAAGAATTTGCTGCGGAAGGCAGTCTGGGTTATTCCTGCTTCAGGTAAAGGCGAACACACTTGTGGGATTGCTTTTGCTCAGGGACCTGGATATACTTGGTGGGTAATGCAGGAAGATGGGAAAGTCCGATGTGTACCTCAAGGGGATTAGATTTTAGGGGAAAACAGCCAATGAACTTAATTGTATGATGTTGTCAGCTGTGTAATACTTTAATAGCCCATCAACCAGATGTCTTCAGGCCACCAGCGACTAGCCCTGACTTCCCTTCAACCATCATCCCAACAGAGAATGAACTTTGGTAGAACCAGACGAGTTCTGCAGTAAGGGAATGATCAGCATCAGCAGGCAATGATCCAATACTGCACACAGCCTTTCCTTCCACGAAAGATTGTTCCAAGAGATGGAACCTGACATCATGGACCGAATGGACTTGACAGCATTATAGGGATTGGTCCATGCACTAAGAAAATGATCTCTTTGTCTCGGTCTGTGTGTGTATGTGGACATATATATATGTGAGAGTAATGGTATGTTGAAAATGTGGGATCTGAGCATGATGTGAATGGTATGAAATAAGGGGTGTGTACTGTCCTGGGTTTAGCAGTAGCAGTCAATTTTTCTCCTTGGTAGCTGGTGCAGCGTTGTGTTTTGACTTTCAGCCTCCGAACAGTGCTGATAACACCAATGTTTTCAGTTGTTGCTAAGTAATGTTTACCGTGACCAAGGGCTTTGTGAGGCTCATGCTCTTCCAGGGAGGAGGGGAAGCTGGGGGGAGGCAGAGACAGGACACCTGACCCAAGATAGCCAAAGAGGTATTCCATACCACAGCACGTCATGCCTGGGGCGGGGGGTAACTGGGAGTTACCCGGAAGGACACAGGGGTCTTCGGGGTTGGACTCGTTTTTCTGTGGGTGGTATTGTATTCTCTTCAAGTGTTATTTTCTCTTATTGTTGTCATTGGTGGTAGCGGTGTTGATTTGTGTTGTACATTGTTTGCTGGACTGTTCTTGTCTCAACCCGTGGGAGTTACATTCTTTCGATTCTCCTCCCCATCCCTCCAGGATTTGGGAAGGGGAGACCCCCCGGGGGGGGGGGGGGGGGGGGGAGATGCAGGACTCGACTGTTTCCAGCCCAGCACCACTCACTGGGAGTGAGTGAACGATCTGTCTGGTTGGGTTTAAACCACGACAGATATTTTTGCAGCCCTTTTTTAGGAGTAATCCTGAAAGGTTTACATCTATTCAGTATATATGAGAATGACAAATAATAAATATTAAGTGTTTCAAAATGTTTGGAAGCCTTATTCCTAGAAATAGCCTTTTCAATCTTTCTTTTTAAAAGGGCCTTAAAGTTTAGAAAATAGTTTTAATGGGGCATGTGATTTTGTCGTGGTTTAAACCCAGCCAGACAGCTTTTCACTCACTCCCCCCCTTCTTGCCTCCCCCCTGCTCCTGGAGGGACGGAGAGGAGTATCAAAAAGAATGCAACTCCCACGGGTTGAGATAAGAACAGTTTAGTAACTAAGGTATAACATAAATCACTACTGCTACCACCACTAATAATAATGATAAAGGAAATAACAAGAGAAGAGAATACAACCCCTCATCACCAGCCGATCGATAACTCACCCCCCCAGCCCGACCAATCACCAACCGATACCTCCTCCAACCCCGCAGTCTCCTAGCCCTTCCCGGTAACTCTCCTGCTACATCCTGGGCATGATGTGCTGTGTTATGGAATACCTCTTTGGTCAGTTTGGGTGAGGTGTCCTGTCTCTGCTTCCTCCCGGCTTCCTCTCCTCCCTGGCAGAGCATGAGGCTCCCAAAGTCCTTGGCCAGACCAAAACATCAGTGTTATCAGCTCTGTTCCCAGGCCGAAAGTCAAAACACAGCACTGCACCAGCTACCAAGAAGGAGAAAAATGACTGCTACTGCTGAACCCAGAACAGATGGTCTGGAATGCAGTTAAGCTGTGGAAACAAAATCCAAGTAGGTAGATCTTTTTTCCCCCTTGTTTAAATTATGTGAATTGTGTAGCAACAATTACACTTGATTCCAAGGTTAAATTAAAAATGTTTCAAGGGAGTAGTTTGTTTTTTACAGATTTGAGGCTTTGAATAAGTATTAGATGATAAATTGTAAACTTTTCCATCATTCTTTCCCTCTTTACTCCTTGCTTTGTTACAGAGATTAAAATAAAATGCTGTCTCTCTGCTTCTATGTTTGGGTGCTTTTAAACAGATAACATAAAATATGCATGTTTTATAGTTGAATTAATTTGGCTTTAATGTAGTTAGTAATACTGAACTACTTTCTGTGTGTTAGAAAATATTAGTCCTAATATAATTAATGTTATATTAAAATTTGAATTGTTTTTTTGTTTCTTTCCTTACTCATTTCAGCTGGAAGAATCCAATCTCCATTTTTTTCCTCTGAAACAGGGAAAAAAGCAGTTGCTCTACAGAGGCTTGTTTCATTTTGTATTAGTAGTGTGACTAGGTTGTAAATATTCTTTTGAATAAATACTTTTCCTATTTCCCAAATTGAGAAGAAAAAGGAATAATGAATTCTTATATTCCACTTTTAATAAACCCAGTCAGTTTTATTACTTAGTGCTGGTTTCTATCTATTTACCATTACCTGTTTGGTGCTTGGGTGTCATGCCAGTCAACTTGGCTTCACCCCTGAACCGCTCTCTCCTGCAGCAGCAGGCCCCTTTGCAGCACGTTTTGCAGAGAATGGGATAATTATGGACAATCCACAAGCTGGAGCTTTGTCTGCATTTTTCTGGCTCTTGTACCCCTGTAGTTTGACTAAAATCCTCGGTCCCTGTTCTTACCTGATGACAAAGATGTAAGGCTGTTTTAGACTAAGTGTGGCTGCCTTTCTGTAGGAATTACTGGAATAATAGCATCTGTAATTTCACAGGGTCACAGGCTGGTTTGGGTTGGAGGGACCTTAAAGCTCATCCGGTTCCAACCCCCTGCCACAGGCAGGGACACCTTCCACTAGACCAGGTTTCTCCAAGACCCGTCCAACCTGGCCTTGAACGCGTAGGAGGTACAGCCGCTCGCCGCACAGCGGGGCTCTCAGGGCAGCGCAGAGGCTGTTCCTTTCCCGGCTATTCCCGGCGGCAGTTCCATCCCTGATCACCTTCGGCAGAAGTTGGGCCCGCCGGCGGGCTCTGGCGGCCTGCGAGGGTGGTTAGGCAGCGCTGCTGGAAGGACACCAGGAAAGCAGCGGGAGCCGGGTCGTCGCCGCATCGATACAGCCTTGTGAAGCGCATGAGTGCTGGTCGGCGCCGTGGCTTAGTTGGTTAAAGCGCCTGTCTAGTAAACAGGAGATCCTGGGTTCGAATCCCGGCGGTGCCTGTGCGGAGTACTGTTTGTCTTTTATTGGGCGGGGCTGCGGCTCCATGGCCATTAGGGGCAAAAAAGCTCATTACACAGATGAAAATTCGGGCAGCACTCTGCAGCCCCACCTGATAGCGGAATAGACTCCACAACTTGGTTAAAGTTGTAAAGTAGGTATGCTTTATTCAGCTGAAGACGCACGGGGGATTGGTCCTCCAAAAGGCATGCGTGCCTCAGTGCCGTTTTCCTTTTACATTTATCCTGTAAAGTCATACATATGTATTAGGTCGCACAATACGCCTATACATATTCATATTCTATCCCCGCTTCGTATTATAATGAGCTAAAAGGCGCTCCACGCATGCGCAGTGCCTCCTGGTGGTCTTGGGCAGGGGTCTTCAGATGAAGTAAGTAGTCTTCCTCTTGTGGGTAGGGGTCTTCAAGATGAAGTAAACGAGTCTTCCTCAGGCTTGAACTTTTTACCTCTGGTCCTCACGCATGCTCTTTAGGAGCTGGATGGATCTGGTCCATGTCTAGCTAGTTTAATGGGCTATTCCCTTCGCTAGGAAGCCTTATCTTAGTACTGCCTGATAAGGCAACTGCTGGGCTTGTCAAGCCAGCCATGATTTAAGCAGTACTCCTTGTACAACCCCCATTCTCCTCACTAGGAGGTTTTGTTCTGGTATTTGTCTGATAAGACATCTGCTGAGCTCATTAAACCAGCTATGACTTAAGCAGTACCCCCCTGTACATTTTGACAACCCCCCTGTACATTTTGACAACCCCCCTGTACATTTTGACAACCCCCTTGTACACAATAGGCCACATCAGTTTCACCACCCATGGCTCAGTGTTCATACAGAGACAGGAAAATCCTCTTTTCAGTATCTTCCTTCTCCTCTCCAGATCTTCAATAGCCTCTCAGTTAGGTCAGTGAATCTCTTTTTAAACTTTGTTACAGTCTGAGCATATGCTGGCCAGGTGTCTGATGCTGAGGTGTTTGTCGCCTATTGGGACCCAGACCTATCTGTCACCTCCTCTCACATGTCACATAAAAGTTGGCTTTCCCAAGTAGAAGTGGTAATTAACACTCTGTGCTGTCCTCCATGCGATTAGTGACACAGCTGAGGGTAGAAGGCTTTCATTGACATCTTGAAAAATCAAAGGCCAAATTCTGCTATATAAGGCTTGTGAATTAGGTTCAGGGAAATTATTCCAAATTTGTGTTACTGTAAACAGCAGAAACCAAAGAACCCTTCATCAGATCTAAAAACAAAAAGCTTAAAAGCCATGAATACAAGTCTCAGCCTTAGCAGCCAGATCCTCAGGCATTTTCTGGGGCTCACACAGCGGGGATAGAAGCAAATGGAAACACAGACATTTGGAGGGTCAGATTTTCAGGACTCAGATCTGCAGCCAAATCACAGTTGTCAGTAGCCCCAAACGTGACATGTAAGTCTTAATGTCCAGGATTAACATCTGGAGTTATGACATTTACCTGCAGGAATCTTTCTTTGAGCAGTATTAACTGCAAGAAGGCAACATTTGCATATTTGTATTTTTATTTTTAATGCGAGCTGAATAAGTTTCTTTCTTCTGCTCCTCACCCAAATGTTATACCATCACATTGATAACTGGTGAAGTAAAGCAGTGGTACTCTGTAAATCATCATATCGTCAGCTGCTCTACAATACAGCCAGTGGTGCTTGTAGACCCCTTGCCCTTATGCTACTAGTTATTTGAAGTTTTGTATTTGATAATGCACATCTCATCAAGTGTGATCGGTTTAATTCCCAGCAAGCGAGAGCACGACTGGTCAGAATGGCCTTATGCATCGGGAGACCTGCTCTTTGCTCCTCAGCTTCTCTTTGGCTCAGGACATGCTGCTCTACACTTTGATCTCTTTTGCCATCTGCAAAATTACAATAACGCTTACTGATCTCACAGGATTGCTGGGAGAGTTAATGTTGTATGAAGCACTTTGAGCTTTTGGATAAAATCAATATGATTAAAGCCATGGTTTTCTTTTTCTTCTCTGTAAGCTCAGTCTGTTTGCAGTTAGGTCATGCTGGTACCAAGCCTCTTCAATAGTGCTGGCTGCACACAAAGAGTTCTGGTCAATGGCTCAGTGTCCAACAGGAGACCAGTAACAAGTGGTGTCCCTCAGGGATCAGTGTTGGGACCGGTCTTGTTCAACATCTTTATCGGTGACATGGACAATGGGACAGTTTTGTACAAGCTGTGACCCCTGAGTCCATGCCACTTAATTAATATAAATATTGCTAAAAGGTGGCAAATTTTTATGTCAAAGTTGGTAGTGTAATTTCTCAAAACCATTACCTGAGTGATGAAATCCTATCAGGGTTCTTTTATACTTAACAACTAAAAGTGTCCTTTCACAGGAAAACAGAAAGGGTTCTTGGGACTTGTTAGAATTCAGGATCCAGTAACAAGTGCTGTCCCTCAGGGACTGGTGTTAGGACCGGTCTTGTTCAATATCTTTGTCAGTGACATGGTGTCTTGGGTTCAGCAGTAGCAGTCATTTTTCTCCTTCATAGTAGCTGGTGCAATGCTGTGTTTTTGACTTTCAGCCTGGGAACAGCACTGATAACACCGATATTTTTAGTTGCTGCTTAGTAATGTTTAGACTGACCAAGGAATTTCTGAGTCTCATGCTCTGACAGGGAGGAGGGGAAGCCTGGAGGAATCAGAGACAGGACACCTGACCCAAAATAGCCGAAGAGGTATTCCATACCACTGCACATCATGCCCAGGATGTAGAACTGGGGACAGTTACACGAAAGGGGTAGATTGCTGCTCAGTTGGGTGGGGTATTTGTTGGTGGGTGGTTAGTGCTTGTATTCTATTCCCTTGTTATCCCCCTTATCATTTTTATTATTGGTGGAAGCAGTAGTGGTTTTCTGTTATACCTCAGTTACTGGACTGTTTTTATCTCAACCCGTGGGAGTTACATTCTTTTGATTCTCCTCCCTATCCCTCCAGGAGCAGGGGGAGGAAGGAGGGGGAGTGAGCGAGGGCTGCATGACTGAGTTGCTGATTGGGCTTAAACCATGACATGTGGACAGTGGGATTGAGTGCACTCTCAGCAAGTTTGCTGATGATACCAAGCTGTGTGGTTCAGTTGATGCGCTGCAGGGAAGTAATGCAATCCAGAGGGACCTTGACATGCTTGTGAGGTAGACCGATGACAACCTTATGAATTTTAGCCATGACAAGTGTAAGGTCCTACACCTGGGTCAGAGCAATCCCAGGCACACTACAGGTTGGGCAGAGAAGCGATTCAGAGCAGCCCTGTGGAGAAGGACTTGGGGGTTTTGGTCGATGAGAAAATGAACATGAGCCGGCAGTGTGCATTTGCAGCCCAGAAAGCCAACCGTATCCTGGGCTGCATCAAAAGGAGCATGACCAGCAGGTCGAAGGTGATCCTGCCCCTCTGCTCTCTTGAGACCTCACTTGGAGTATTGTGTGCAGTTCTGCTGTCCTCAGCATAAAAAGGACAGCTGTTGGAACAAGTCCAGAGGAGGGCCACAAGGATGGTCAGTGGACTGGAGCACCTCCTATATGAAGATAGGCTGAGAAAGTTGGGGTTGTTCAGCCTGGAGAAGAGAAGGCTGTGTGGAGACCTCATAGCAGCCTTCCAGTATTTGAAGGGGGCCTATAGGGATGCTGGGGAGGGACTCTTCATTAGGGACTGTAGTGATAGGACAAGGGGTAATGGGTTAAAACTTGAACAGGGGAAGTTTAGATAGTATATAAGAAGGAAATTCTTTCCTGTTAGGGTGGTGAGGCACTGGAATAGGTTGCCCAGGGAGGTTGTGAATGCTCCATCCCTGGCAGTGTTCAAGGCCAGGTTGGACGAGGCCTTGGGTGATATGGTTTAGTGCGAGGTGTCCCTGCCCATGGCAGGGGGGTTGGAACTTGATGATCTTAAGGTCCTTTCCAACCCTAACTATTCTACGATTCTATGATCCAGATGAAGTTGAATGTACATGACCTGTTAAAAATACTCTCAGGCCAGATTTGAGTATATAAAAAAAAAGTTTAATGAGCAAGCAGCAAGCAGACAAAACAGCGCTTGGCGCAACGGACCTTAGTCCGCTCGTTTTGCGTGCCAAAATAAAAAAATTCTTCTCCCGTATAATCACACTGGTGCATATTCATGAGGTTACACAACACATCTATACATATTCATGACCCATCCCGGCTTCGCTTCGTAAGTTAATGAGTTAAGAGTCCTGTGCGCAGGCGCAGTGCCATCTGGTGGTCGTGAGCGAGGGTCTTAAGATGAAGTAAACGAGTCTTCCTTGGGTCTGAACTTTTCACCTTCGGTTTTGCGCATGCTCCCTGGTAGTTTGATCTCTGTCCAAACTGTAAAGCTGGTCGCCGCTGGTTTGGAGGGTCCAGACCGTAGGAGCTGAGTTATGGCTCCTTTCTCTTATCAATGGCCTTGGTCCTTTCATCCTGCTCTGGCAAGCACGGTAAATGTTGAGCTCAGGCAGTAACATACAGAAGCAAACGGTTTAACTTTGATTCCCCCTGTATGGCTACCCCCCCCTTCGAGGGTGCTTTGGTGTGCAAACAAGAACTGGTTCATCGAGATTCACCACATACTCACTTTGATGAGCAAACACCCCCCATCACATGACCCATGTGGAGAAAACTTACACGGAATGCACCGTCATCATATGCCCATTCATTGGCAACAATAACCTGGAATAACATAGTACCACCAACAGTGGATGAAATGATTCATGAACTCTGAGAGTTCAATGACTGTCTCACCCCTTCCATCATTTCAGCTGTGGAAAAACTGTCCCAGGACCTCAGATAATTGAGAGACGATCTATCTGATCTATCCAGCTCCCCATGTGTACCAAGACAACCTCTCAGTTCTTAACAAAAGGGGCCCTACTGCTCAAGAGAGAAGATACAGGAGGTATACGCCATGGGCCACCCTATGGTTTTACCTGCAGCATCATGGAGAAGACATGAGAAAGTGGGATGGAAAACATATCTCAGCTCTGGAGGAATTGGTGCGTGAATTGAAGAAGAGATCAAAGGTCAAGGATGATCATCCCATGAAAGCTGAGGCTTCAGTCTCTGATGAGCAGGTTCCCAGAGGGAGTGGAAGAGCTGATTTTACTCCAGCTGCTGTGATAAAGACTAATCCCTGTCTACAAGACGTAAGTGACCAATGTTGTGATCACTATTAGAGGGGCCCTGCCTCCAGCCAGGTGGAGGTAAGGGACAATCTGATTTACTGGACTGTGGATCAGATGGCCTGGCACATCAGTCCCACAGAAACATAATGCTTTTGCAGATACTGGTGCACAGTGTACCCTGATGCCGTCAAGCTGTCAAGGGGTGGAACCCATTTATATTTCTGGATTAACAGGAAGATCCCAAGAGTTGACTGTACTGGAGGCTGAAATCAGCCTGACTGGAAAGGAGTGCCAAAAGCACTCCCTTGTGACTGGTTCAGAGGCTCCATGCATCCTTGGCATAGACTACATCAGGAGAAAGTACTTGAAAGACCCAAAAGGGTACCGATGGGCTTCTGGTATTGCTGCTTTGGAGACAGAGGAAATTGAGCAGCTGTCCACCTTGCCTGGTCTCTCAGAGGATCCTTCTGTTGTGGGGTTGCTGAAGGTTGAAGAACAGAAAGTGCCAATCGTGACCACAACAGTGCACCAGCAGCAATATGGCAACAACTGAGAATCCCTGACTCCCATCCATAGGCTGATCTGTAGACCAGAGTGTCAAGGAGTGGTCAGCACGACCCACTCACCTTTTAATAGCTCAAAACCTTCATAGGCTGCCAGTATCTCTTTTTAACTTGGGGTATAGCTAGCCTCAGATCTTCCGTATCCCCAGCTCCAAAAGTCAATGGGGCAACCTAGAATCCCCGCTGGAGTCACAGTATCACAGTATCACAGTATGTTAGAGATTGGAAGGGACCTCAAAAGATCATCTAGTCCAATCCCCCTGCCGGAGCAGGAACACCTAGATAAGGTTACACAGGAACGTGTCCAGGTGGGCTTTGAATGTCTCCAGATGAGACTTTCAAACATTGGGATACACATTTACCAAAACCACCTGGTTGGTCACCACCAGAGGATTTGGCAACAGTCCTGGCCCAGCCCAGTCAGAACTTCTAAATAATGTAGAAGGGGATAAAGTTCCTCTGGTGCACATAAGGAACTTGTTGGGGAAGACAGTGTCAGTTATTCTTGCTTCAGGTCAAGGCAAACCCACTCGTGGGATTGCTGTTGCTCAGGGACTCAGATATACTTGTTGGGTAATGCGGGAAGATGGGGAAGTCAGATGTGTACCTGAAAGGGATTTGATTTTAGGGGAAAAGAGCCAATGAAGTCAATTGTATGCTGTTGCCTGCTATGTAGCACTTTTATAGCCCACCAACTAGATGTCTTCTGGACACCAGCAATAGGCCCTGACTTTTCTCCCACCATCATCCCAAAAAGAATGAACTTTGATGAAACCAGACGAGTTCTTTGGTAAAGGAACGATAAGTATCAGCAGGCAACGATCCAACACTGCACACAGCCTCTCCTGCTCTAAAGGACTATTACAAGAGATGGAGCCTGACATCATGGACAGGATGAACTCAGCAGCTTTATAGGGATTGGTCCATGCACTAAGGAATGATTTCTCTCTCTCTCTGTGGATATATATATATATGAGATAAGAGTGATGGTATATTGAAAATGTGGGATCTGAGCATGACATGAATGGTATGGAATAAGGGGTGGATACTGTCCTGAGTTCAGCTGTACCAGTCATTTTTCTCCTTAGTAGCTAGTGCAGTGCTGTGGTTTTGACTTTCAGCCTGGGAACAGTGCTGATAACAGCAATGTTTTTATTGTTGCTAAGTAATGTTTAGTCTGACCAAGGACTTTCTGAGTCTCATGCTTTGCCAGGGAGAAGGGGAAACAGGACACCTGACCCAAAGTAGCCAAAGGGGTATTCCATACCACAGCACGGTATCTAACTGCCCAGGATCTAACTGATAGTTACACAGAAGGGCTAGTGCACTGCCAGGGTCAGGCTGGGTATTTGAACTGCTGAGGTTTCTGCAGCCTGTCATAGGGGACTCCATACAGCTACCTTCCCTTCGATATTTTCCCTCAGAAAGGCAGGACTCATAAGTAAATAGGTATATTGCTTTTCACTTTCTTACAGTTTATTATATCGTGGTGTCTCTTCAGCATGCATCACCTCTTCCTCTGGTGACATTCAAAAATATTTGCCCCCTGGCCAGTCCATGATGACTTCTAGGATTCCTGGATGACTGGCATTACCTATTCAGGCTCACTGTGTGATTAATGTATCCCATTTACTCCGTGTAGCATCGATTGCATCATGTGTAGAGGAGACCCTGTCTTTGAATATCCAGCCTAGCATGGGAAACTGGTCTGCCAGGAGAAGCTGTGCTTCAGTGCCAATCACTTCCGAATCAGCTCAAAAACCTTCATTGGCTGCCACTTTTTCAGTTGGGATATAGCCAGCCTCAGATCCTCTGTATCTCTGACTCCAAAAGCCCTGGGGTCGACCTCGAGTCTTCCCTGGTGGTTTCTTCCAGAGGCTCCAGGGAGGACCATTCTCCCTGGCTGCAGTGTAGGATACATTTTTTACATCTGGCATGGTCCAGACTGGTCCAAGGGCTACTGCAAGAACTGTCTGTCATTAAATTTGCTCAAAGGCTTGTTGTTGCTCAAGGCCCATTTAAAATCATTCTTCTTCCGGGTCACACGATAGAGAGGGCTTACAGTCAAACTGTCTTTTGGGATGTGCATGCCCCAGAACCCCACAACACCCAAGAAAGCTTGTGTTTTTTTCTTATTAGTTGGTGGAGACATTGCTGTTATCTTGTTGATCACACCTGTGGGGATCTGGTGATGTCCATCTTGCCATTTTATTTGCTGAAATTGATTCTCCGGTGCAGGTACCTTGACCTTATTTTGTTTTATAGCAAAACCAGACTTCAGAAGAATGTGGATTATTTTCTTCCCTTTCTCAAAAAGCTTATTCATCTGTATTACCCCATACACTCTTTCACGGACACCCCCTTGTCGTGGGGAAAGAGCTTGCGTGCCCTTGTGAAGTTGGGAGTTATGCTGGTGGTGGCTTATGCTTCCGGTAGGGTCTCCCATGCCAGTCAGCTCTCAAATGAAGGGTCAGACAAAGTGTGTCCATGGGCAGGATGGGCTCACTAGCCTTCGGGCAACCATCCTAGGAGAAGGACAACTCCAACTTCAAACCCGGGCAGATGGAGCTTGTGTAGCCCTGTAAGGCCATCCATCTAAGAGAAGGATACTCTAATTAAACCTACGACCTGAGGACTTTGCTGTCACCGTCCAAGCTCACTAGGCCCTGGCAGATAAACCTCAGGTGTAAAGGGTGAGGCCAGTTCTGCGCACGCTGTGCCTCACCTAAAATAAATCCACTGCGCAGGCCCGAAGGGTTTACCCACACTTGCAAAGCCCTGTAGCGACAGGCGAGGGACGAAACGGCAGGTGATAAGGTGCACTGGAAGTCGCAGACCCAACCCTGCATGCAGGCGGTTCAGGACATTGGTCGCTCAAGTCTGACCCAGGAGATGACAGTCTTGTTCGGCAGCATCCTGAATGACCAAGCAGCCTTTTTCAAGGACAGCACTGCTTGCTCCATATGGAGAGAGGCCTAGAAAAGGTGGCCTAACCAAAGCTCATCTCCCCCTCCACCTGGTTGGCTAGCCGCGGCCAACGGGCATCTTCTATTGCGGTCAATTAAAGACAAAGAGACAAAGGCATACACCTGCCTCCAAAGGTGTGTCCAGATTGACACTTGCATGTTGGAACATCAGAACCATGCTTGATACAGTGAACAGTGGGCATCCTGAGCGCCGTTCTGCGCTAATTGCCCATGAATTGTCACGACTTAACATCGATATCGCTGCTCTCAGTGAAGTTCGCCTTCATGGGGAAGGTAGCCTCAAAGAACATGGTGCTGGCTCTACACTCTACTGGTCAGGCAAACCCAAAACTGAAAGTCATCTTTCTGGAGTCGGCTTCATGATTAAAAACTCCATCATCTCTAAACTTGAAAATTTGCCGATAGGTCATTCCGACCGTATTATCTCCTTACGTCTTCCACTACACAATAAGCAACACGTTGTTCTTTTCAGCATATATGCTCCAACTCTGCAAGCTGACCCTGCAGAAAAAGAAAAATTCTACTCCGACCTGCGTCATCTCACTCAGAAAGTTCCTATAGAAGATAAGATCATAATCCTTGGTGACTTCAACACCCGAGTAGGAAAGAACTTTGAAGCCTGGAAAGGAGTACTAGGCAAGCACGGTGTTGGCAGCTGCAAAGATAACGGTCATCTCTTACTAGAGTTCTGTGCAGAGCAACAGCTTACCATCACCAACACTATCTTCCAGCAGAAAGACAGCTGGAAGACAACCTGGATGCTTCCTCGATCTAAACATTGGCACCTTCTTGACTATGTTTTAGTGCCCCGGAGAAATATTCGTGATGTCTGCCAGACCAGAGTGATGCCTAGTGCAGAATGCCAAACAGACCACCGCCTTGTGCGTTGCAAACTTAATTTCCACTTCAAGCCCAAACCTAAGAGGGGCGGCATTCCGAGGAGGAGGCTCAATGTTGATAATCTTCAAATAGCTGCAGTGAGGGACAGCTTTCAGGCTAACCTTCAAACTAGGCTTGAAGACCAACTTATAGATTCTTCTCCTGAAGCGCTTTGGCAACGTATCAAAAACAGCATCCTGCAGTCCTCCGTAGAATCCATTGGGTTCTCCTCAAAGAAAAACAAAGACTGGTTTGACGATAGCAACCAGGAGGTCCAGGAATTGCTGACAAAAAAGAGATCTGCTCATCAAGCACACCTTGCTCAGCCACTCTGCCATGTAAGAAAAGCAGCCTTTCGTCTTGCATGTAGCAAACTCCAACAGAAACTTAGAGACATCCAGAACAAGTGGTGGCTCAAACTAGCAGAAAAGACTCAACTATGTGCAGATTTGGGTGACCACAGAGGATTCTATGAGGCTCTGAAGGCAGTGTATGGACCCACATTCCAGGTTCAAAGCCCCTTACTTGGTGCAGATGGCCAAACGCTTCTTACAGATAAAATCTCCATCCTGAATCGTTGGTCTGAACATTTTCAAACCCTCTTTAGTGCTAATCGTGTAGTCCAAGGCTAAGGAATCCAGCACATTCTGCAACATCCAGTGAAAAACAAATTGGATTTAGCCCCTACCATGGGAGAGACTCTTAAGGCCATACAGCAGGTGAAAACTGGCAAGGCAGCTGGGGTTGACGGAGTCCCACCTGAAATATGGAAGCATGGAGGCCAAGCACTTCACGCTAAATTTCATGAGCTAGTTGTGTGCTGTTGGGAACAAGGCAAAATACCGTCAGACTTTCGTGATGCAATCATCGTCACTCTGTATAAGAAAAAAGGTGTCAAGTCAGACTGCTCAAACTACCGTGGTATAACTCTGCTCTCCATTGCTGGTAAAATTCTTGCAAGAATACTATTGAACAGACTAGTACCTGCTATCACAGAAGAACTTCTACCTGAAAGTCAGTGTGGTTTCAGGGCTAATAGAAGTACCACAGACATGGTATTTGTTCTCAGACAATTGCAAGAAAAGTGTAGAGAACAGAATAAGGGGTTATACGTAACTTTTGTTGACCTCACCAAAGCTTTTGACACTGTGAGCAGGAAAGTCTTGTGGCTGATCTTAGAACAATTAGGTTGTCCCCCCAAGTTCCTCAAAATGATTATTCTGTTACATGAGGATCAGCAAGGCCAAGTCAGGTATGGTGATGCACTCTCTGAGCCTTTCCCAATAACCAATGGTGTGAAACAAGGTTGCGTTCTCGCACCGACCTTATTCACAATCTTCTTCAGCATGATGCTCCAAAGGGCTACAGCAGACCTTGACGAACAAGACGGCATTTATATTCGATATCGTACCGATGGTAGCCTATTCAATCTAAGGCGACTGAAGGCCCACACTAAGACCCTAAACCATCTTGTCCGTGAACTGCTCTTTGCTGATGATGCCGCCCTTGTTGCCCACACAGAAGCAGCTCTGCAGCGTTTAACATCTTGCTTTGCGGAGGCGGCTGAGGTTTTTGGGCTGGAAGTCAGCTTGAATAAGACAGTAGTCCTCTACCAACCTGCACCCCAAGAAGATCATCGCCATCCCCATATTACCATCGGCGAGTCAGACCTTAAGACAGTTCAGCAGTTCAGCTATCTGGGAAGCATCATTTCCTCGGATGCCACGATCGACAAAGAGATAGACAACAGAATAGCAAAGGCATATAGAGCCTTTGGAAAACTCCATAAAAGAGTCTGGTGTAATAAACACCTGAAGAAAAGTACAAAGATCAGTGTCTATAGAGCCATTGTATTGTCTACTCTTTTATATGGGTCTGAATCATGGGTCATCTACCGTCATCACCTGCGACTCCTGGAACGCTTTCATCAGCGCTGCCTCCGTACAATTCTAAACATCCATTGGACTGACTATGTGTCTAATGTCACTGTCCTCGAACAGGCAGGGGTCACCAGCATCGAGGCCATATTGCTGAAATTGCAGCTGCGCTGGGCAGGGCACGTCTCTAGAATGAAGGATCACCGCCTCCCCAAGATCGTGTTTTATGGTGAACTTGCCACCGGTAGCCACAAGAGAGGTGCCCCAAAGAAGAGATATAAGGACTCCCTGAAACAATACCTTAGCCTTGGCCATATTGACTACCATCAGTGGTCCACCTTGGCCTCCAATCGGGAGACTTGGAGGCACACCATACATAATGCTGCTGACTCCTTTGAGAGTTCACGAAGAACTAGTCTCAAGGAGAAAAGACAATGCAGGAAGAATCGTGTCCCACCTGTTCCACCCAAGGAGACCTTCTGCTGTGCTTTTTGTAGCCAGATTTGCCTATCCCACATTGGCCTTCTTAGTCATCAGCGCGCTTGTAGTAAGCGTGGGTAAAAGCCCTTCCCAAATCTTCGTTCGCGAAGTCAAGCCATGATGATGATGATGACCCCATACAATCTTGTCATCAATGTATTTCATGTACTCCGGAGCTTGCCCCTGTTCCAGTGTAGTGTGGATCAGTCCATGGCAGATAGTAGGGCTGTGTTTCCACCCCTGGGGCAGTCCTTTACACATATACTGGTTGCCCCTCCAAGTAAATGAACTACAACCTGCACTCCGCTGCCAAAGGAATTGAGAAAAAATGCATTGGCAATATCAGTGGTGGCATACCACTTGACTGCCTTTGACTCCAGTTCACATTGAAGTTCTAGCATGTCTGGTATGGCAGCACTCAATGGTGGTGTGACTTCATTCAGGCCATGATAGTCTGTTTGTCTCCACTCTCCGTTAGACATTCGCACTGTCCATATGGGGCTATTAAAGGATGAGCAGATCCTACTGATCACTCCTTGGCTCTCCAGTCTACAGATCAGCTTATGGATGGGAATCAGGGATTCTCAGTTGTTGCCATATTGCTGCTCAATTTCCTCTGTCTCCAAAGCAGCAATACCAAAAGCCCATCGGTACCCCTTTGGGTCTTTCAAGTACCTACTCCTGATGTAGTCTATGCCAAGGATGCATGGAGCCTCTGGACCAGTCACTTTTGGCACTCCTTTCCAGTCAGGCTGATTTCAGCCTCCAGTACAGTCAACTCTTGGGATCCTCCTGTCACTCCAGAAATGTAAATGAGTTCCACCCCTTGACAGCTTGATGCCATCAGGGTACACTGTACACCAGTATCTACTAGAGCCTTATACTTCTGTGGGACTGATGTGCCAGGCTATCTGATCCACACAGCCTAGTAAATCCAATTGTCCCTCTCCTCCACCTGGCTAGAGGCAGGGCCCCTCTAATAGTGATCACATCTTTGGACACTTATGTCTTGTAGACAGGGATTACTCTTCTTTATCACAGCAGCTGGAGTGAAATCATCTCTTCTACTCCATCTTGGAACCTGCTCACTGGAGTCTGAAGCTGCATCTTTCATGGGATGATCATCCTTGACATTTTTTCTCCTTTTCAGTTCATGCACCTGTTCCTCCAGAGCTGAGGTAGGTTTTCCATCCCACTTTCTCATGTCTTCTCCGTGATCCCACAGGTAAAACTATAGGGCGGCCCGTGGCGTGTACCTTCCAAGTCTTCTCTGTCGAGCAGTAGGACACCTTCTGTTAATAGCTGAGACATGGGTTGATACATGTGGGGAGCTGGATAGATCATCTCTCAATTGTTTGAACTCCTGAGACAGTTTTCCCACAGAGGAAATGATGGAAGGGGTGAGATTGTCTTCAAACTCGGAGTTTATGAATCATTTCATCCACTGCTGGTGGTGCTATGTCATTTTAGGTTATTGCTACCAATGAGTGTGCATATGATGATGGTGCATTCCCTGTAAATTTCCTCCACATGGGTCGTGTACTTTCGACTTCATCTGGGTATATGGGTGCATCCCTGGCATTCAGCCTGTGATAGATCATCTCTACAGTGGCTGATACCCTCAGAGACTGGATGCCTTTCTCTAGAATAGTCCACTTGGCAGAACGACTCATAACATTGTCCTTGTATGGAAACCTTTCCTTCACGGCTGCCAAGAGCCGCCTCCAAAGGCTGAAGGACTGTTTCTCTTTTGCAATTGCTGTGTCAGTTCCACCTTCCCTAGCAAGTGATCCCAGCTGCTTGGCTCCTCTACCTTCTAGTTTGTGACTGTCAGCCCCATTGTCCCAGCATAGGAGCAACAAGGTGATGATGTGCTCCCCTGGTTGACGAGTAAAATTTTTTCGCATAACCCGTAGCTCGGTTGAGGTCTGCGGTCGAGAAGTCACCTTTTATTCTTCTTCTTCCTCTGATTCATGTGATAATGACTCCTGACCAGATGCTGTCCCCGATAGTGAGTGCATTGCTTCTTCACCATGCTTCCTCATCTTTCTTGTCTCTTTTTTGCTTTTCCCCTTGCGTAGAGGAGCAACTGATACTGGCAAGAATTGGTCTATTGGTTTAGCTGCACTGATTATCACTGTGGTTGGAGTGTCTGCAGTATCTGTTGTTGCGGTTTGAGTAGCTGCTGTACTTGTCGGTGGGGTTGGTGTAATTGCTGTACTTGGAGTTGGAGTAGCTGCACTATCTGTTGTAGTCAGAGCTTGAGTAGCTGCTGTACTTGTCACTAGGGTTGGTGTAGCTGCTGTATTTGGAGTTGGTGTAGCTGCTGTATTTGGAGTTTGATTAGCTGTGTTGTCTGTTGCTTTGCCATCAGATCCAGAGGCATTTCTTTCCCTTTGAAGGTGCTGCATAGTGTTGAACAGGGCTCTGTAAGCATAGGCCATGCCCCAGGACATTGCCATGATTTGTCCCTCTCTGGTACAACCTGAATGAGAACACACCTCATTTAAGTGTTTTACTAATTTTTCTGGATTTTGCACTTTTTCAGTGGTGAAATTCCAAAGTATTGGAGGGTCCCACTGGCCTAGATACTTGCTCATACTATCCCACACATTCTGCCACTCGTAACTGTCCAGCCTCGGGAAAAATCTCCTGGTCCTCCTATATTGTTGTCTAACCCCAGGAAATGCCCAAACCTGACTCTTCTCAGCTCTTGATACCAGATGAAATGGTCACGGGTAAAGCACACTCTGTATGCATCTCAACATGGTGATTCCCATCACAATCAGCAGCAGGCAGGTCTCAAAGGTACCCAAAGGCCATTCAAAACCTTCAGAACTCTCAAATGATGCTGTAAATGGTCGGGGGGGGGGGGGGGGGGCTGGGAAATAAGGGAATATCTCCTTCACAGATTGACCACCTGAGGAGCGGAGAAAAGATGTGTAATTGCTAAACACTTCTATTATATATCTCCCAAAGTATAGAGGTGATAACCACACTGGGAACACAAGCCAGATCAGTTTCATAATCAATGAGGCTATTGTATTACAAGTCATTACCATAAAGTACAATTAAACAAGACCCCTAGCTCAAGGCCCCCAGCCGATAAACACTAAAACAGCAAATACCAGCTGTAAGTAAGGTACGACATGCTGAAACTGTGAGATCAACAGGAGCACCTGTGAGAGCCAATAAATCAGTATTGTGAGGAGTGACTATTAATCGAAAACAATGAATGCTTATCACAAATACTATTAAACACACTCTGGTCAGATCTGTCGTTATCTCAACCCTTCGTGCCCCATGTTGGGCACCACAAAGAACTGTTGTAGTTTAAGCCCAGCCGGCAACCCAGAACCACGCAGTCACGTGCTCACTTCCCCCACTTACTCCGCCCACCCCCGTAGGGATGGGGAGGAGAATAGAAAGAATGTAACTCCCATGGGTTGAGGTAAGAATAGTCCAGTAACTAAGGTATAATAGAAAATCACTATTGCTACCACCAATAATAATAATGATAAGGGAAATAACAAGGGAAGAGAATATAACTGCTCACCACATGCTGACCGATACCCAAGCAGTGATGAAACCCTGCCAGGTAACTGCCCCCATTTTATATACTGGGCAGGACGTGCTGTGGTATGGAATACCTCTTAGGCTAGTTTGGGTCAGGTGTCCTGTCTCTGCTTCCTCCCGGCTTCCCATTCTCCCCGGCAGGGCATGAGACTCATGAAGTCCTTGATCAGACTAAATATTACTTGGCAACAGCTGAAAACATAGGTGTTAGCGGCACTGTTCCCAGGCTGAAAGTCAAAAACACAGCACTGCACCAGCTACTAAGAAGGAGAAAAATGACTGCTATTGCTGAACCCAGGACAAACCTGTAGCAGAACTGAATTATTCTCAACATCCTTATTCAGTCTCAGGCGATCATACAGTTGTTTTCTATTCAAGACAAAGAGCACTCCAGGCACTTCCAAGGTCTCATTCCCCAGACAAAAAGAGGGTCTAGAAAAGATATAACAGACAGTTAACGGAACACAGAATGTTCGCAGGATTCAGACACACAGTGTTTGTTACTTCAGTCTAGAACAGAAAGAAAGTTTAGTTCAACTCTACAATCAAAATGCTAATTGCTCAACAGGAAGAGATGCTGTATACAAGCATCACTCTCAAGCAGTGATCAAACATTGCTCATACCAGTACCAAAGGAAAATGAGGGCAACAGCAGACAGGGCTGGCTGTAGCTATGACTCACAGCATGTCACTTGTTACATTCCTTTAGGTAAAGCTACACAAAAAGCAGATGTGGAAAGCAACAGCCTAGGTCGACTGAATGAAAGCAGAACAGGAGAAAAGGAGTCCTGAGTTACTGAAAACAGAAGTGGAAGGTTACATTTAGCTGGACAAACTTCAGCAAGTCCTTCTGGGAAATGTTCAGTAGCTGAAACAGGGACTGGAGAGAAAAGATGATGGATAGCAAATGAAGGACAACAGCACTTCCCATACTGGGAAATTTCTTGTATATATGGAATCATAGAATAGTTAGGGTTGGAAAGGACCTTAAGATCATCTAGTTCCAACCTCCCTGCTATGGGCAGGGACAGTATATGTATGTTTATTCTTGCATGCATACAAGCAACTTCAGCAAGTAACTGAACTCACCGCCCAAGGAGCATTTCCTGGGTACCAGTAAACTCCTACATTCCCACCTGCCCCTAAGGCAGCCCAGAAAGTTTCTGAAAGGTAGTACTCAACAGAGCTGCAACTGGGAGAATAGAGTTTAAAAGCAGAGAGCTCTCTCTTAAAATCAACTAGTTATTAAGTAATTTAAGGCATTTACAGTGCTATAAGAGTATACTGATGATACACTCACATTTTTTATAGGTCCATACTTGCACTTTTTGGAGCCTTACCAGTAGAAGCACAATAGCTTGCTGTAGGATTTTTTTTATTTATTTATTTTTATCAGATGGGGAGAGAAGAATCTAAGAGCATTCCCTTTTTATAATGTTTAATATAGCAAAGCTACACTATACTGCTGATGAACAGTGTTTTATCAATAAAATAATATAATTTAAGTTCAGTTTCTCTACCTCAATTTCTCTCAGATTATTGAAGACTGACTGGGTGGATGGTCATCTTCTATCCAATATGCTTCTAAAGAAGACAGAAAGGTGAAGTTCAATTGTTATTATGTTAAGATGACAAGAAATAAACCACCAAGGGACTTAACCTTAGAGAAGCAGAGTTCCACATCTTAATTATTACATAGTTTTTATAGGCAATCTCAAAGGTAACCTTTGATTTACAGCTGCATAAAGTAACCTCTTGAAAGGCTTTATGAGCATCAGAAATCAAAACCCTATCATAGTTGCCGCAAACGCAGCATAAAAGAGCTAATAAAATATTTTATTTTACTTGTTTATAACTACTTGATATAACATCGTAAGTAATTTTAGAATCTGGAAGACTGCTCTTGCTAAGCTAATTTTCAAACTATCTGCCTAGGAGTTGAGCTGATGGTGCACAAAACCCAAATGTGTTTATTACTTCCCACACACACCTGATAACCAAGCACCATAGCAGGTGCTGCAGACTACCTATTGCGGCACATCAGCATAGTGTGGAAGCACAGCAAAAGCTTTTTGTTTTGGTGTAACTGTGCCTGTAGGAAGAATGAAGCAAGTTCTTAAAATCCTAGAAAAAGCTAATGGATGTTTTAAATCAGATAGAAAACCTTAAAATAAATATGGGCAAGGCTTTTTGGGTGCAAAGCTGTGGCTTAGCAACTCAGCAATGCACAAGAGGTTGAAAACAGAAATAAGATCCCCCCCCAGAGTAACTCCATGCAAGGGCCTAGAAATCATACACTCACCTTACTGCAAATATAAAAGGGAAGAGAGAATATCTTCAGATACTCCTTATGCCGTAGTGTTGCAGTTTAAGCTCAAACAATAACTCAACCATGCAGCCACTCTCCCCGACTTTGACCACACCGGGAAGGCAAGCCAGATCAGTGTCATGATCACAGTCTATTGTATTACAAGTCATTACCATAAAGTACAGTGAAACAAGAACCTTACTCCAAGGCCCCCAGCCAATGAACACTAAAACAGCAAATATCAGATGCTGGTGCTTGGTCAGAGTAAAAATTACCAAGCAACAACTAAAAACATAGGTGTTATCAGCATTGTTCTCAGGCTGAAAGTAAAAAACACAGCACTGCACAACACCGCACAGCACCAGCTACTGAGGAGAAAAATGACTGCTACTGCTGAACCCAGGACAAGCACTTCTTTGAGCAACCTGTTCCAGTGCCTCACCACCCTCACAGCAAAGAATTTCTTCCTTATATCTTACCTAAACTTAGCAAGCACCTTTTATCTTACCTAAACTTACCAAGCACCAACCGATACCTCCTCCAACCCTGCAGTCCCCCCGCCCTTCCGGCTCACTCTCAGTTACATCCTGGGTATGACGTGCTGTGGTATGGAATACCTCTTTGGTCGGTTTGGGTCAGGTGTCCTGTCTCTGCTTCCTCCCGGCTTCCCCTCCTCCCTGGCAGAGCATGAGGCTCACAAAGTCCTTGGCCAAACCAAAACATCATTTTTATCATCTCTGTTCCCAGCCTGAAAGTCAAAACACAGCACTGCACCAGCTACCAAGAAAGAGAAAAATGACTGCTACTGCTAAACCCAGGACATTATCCACCACTTATTCCATACCATTCACGTCATGCTCAGATCCCACATTTTCAATATACCATCACTCTTATCTAAGTGCACTCTCATGGAAGTGCATGGGCCAGTCCCTATAAAGCTGCTGAGTCCATCTGGTCCATGATGTCAGGCTCCATCTCTTGTAACAGTCTTTCAGAGCAGGAGAGGCTGTGTGCAGTGTTCACACACATGAATAACCTAGGCAAGAGTGTCCATCTATTGCTAAGTCCACCCCTCGATCATGAGTCCATCTCTATGTTGCATCTCTGCTCTGTTGGCCTGAAATGCCATGGGCCCACCAAGCTCAAAATAATTCACTGTCCCCTCCAGCAGTTTCTGCAGCTTGTTGCTGGGGACTTCATACAGCTGCCTTCCAAAGCACTGGAGGGGCCCAGTGGACTAGGTACTTGCCCCTACTGTCCCACATGCCCTGCCACTCATGATTGTCCAGCCTTGGGAAAAACCTCTTGGTCCTCCCATATTGTTGTCAAACCCCAGACAAGACCCAAACCTGACTCTGCTTAAATTTCAGGATCAGACAAAATGGTGGTGGGTAAAACACAGTCTGTATGCGTGCCAACATGCTGATCCCCATCACAATCAGCAGGTAGGTCCCAAGGATACCCAAGGGCCATCCAAGACCTTCAGAACTCTCAAACGATGCTGCTGTACTTGTCACTGGGGCTGGTGTAGCTCCTGTGCTTGCTGGCTCTCCCACCACCAGCTTCTCTTTTTTTGAGTCCAGCTCTTCCTCCTCTGCCTTGCTGGGAAATGCTGCGGGGTCTCCTGCATCCTCCTGGGGCTCAGCAGGCCGCTTCCGGGGAATGCTCTCGGCCGTCACGGGGCAGGGCTCAGCTGCGGGGCTCGGCTCCTCTGCGGGGCTCGGCTCCTCCACCGCCTTCTCCCGCTGCTCGGCAGCCGCCTCATTCCGCTCCTCGATCGCCCTGACCTCCTCCATCGGCAGGCGTCCCCTTGCGGCCTCCGGTCCCGCTCCCGTTTGGTCCCCGGGGCCGCTCTCCCGGGCTGCTTCAGCAGCCGCCGGCTCCCGGGGCTGCTCCCCCTCGGCTCCCCGTGGCCTCACGCAGACGGACGCAAGGGCGAGGGCAGT